>NC_141104.1:38111388-38116388 GCF_041138505.1 Cibotium barometz | reverse complement strand
TCATTGTTTGGATGGCCTATAGAGCCATCTCCAATTTGTAATGTCCATCTGACAAATTCTTATTATGTCAAATCATAAGCACTCTGTCTAACCCTCATGTTTTGGGTGAGCTTTAGAAATTTCACATATCTCCAAATATGTGACCGGCATAACGTTACATCAACAATGTCCTCACGCGATCCCTTTGGCACAACTGGTAAGATTTGCCTAAAGTCACCACCAAAGAGCATAACTTTCCCACCAAACATTATATCACTCTACATAATGTCTTTCGATGTCCTGTCCAGTGCTTCATATGCCTATCGATACATCATTGGAGCCTTATCCCAAATAATAAACCTTGCAAGCTTCAACATCTCCGCTAATGGGCTGTTAGCTTTAATTCCACATGTGCTAGAAGCATTGAGCACTGATGGAATTTTAAAACGTGAGTGCATTGTACGACCATTTGAAAGTAAGAATGCAGCTATTCCAGATGACCCACATGCCAATGCAACATAATTCTCTCCATGTAATCATGACAGCAAAGTATTATAAAGATAGGTTTTGCCTGGTCCATCAAGGAAAAAAACACCACCTTGGTTCAAAGAAGCAGCCTCAAGGATAGTACAAATGCTCTTGATTGACAACTATTTAGACTCCTTTCCATGGAAACGGACAGATTAGCCTGCTGAACAGAATCAAACATCATCTCTTCCATCAACAAACCATTGTTGACACTGGTAACACTTGATCTATTGGGAACAGGCAACCCTTCAAACTCATGCAACCGCTTTCCATACTGTTTGTAAGAGGTCTTGCATTTGCAACAGAGTTTGATTATTTGCTATAGAATGACAAACACCAACATTTGTACACCCTCTCTACTGCAAGGAATGGAAAAAATCATCTGAAAGCTCGGTGGAGAATTTATTCCAAAGGTGTCTAGGGGATATAAGCTCACAAAAAACCATTATAATGACAAACAACTGACGTAGTTGGAAACCTGTTTTCTGAAATGCAGCTTCTTGGAGACACATATACCACTCCTCATCGCTCTCTAGCATTCCTATGGTTTTACATGCAGCCTTAAAATAGGGATACAAATGTCCAATCTTTGCACACAATGCGTAAGTAATATTGCTCACCTGCTCTCGGCGCAACATTATACATATGTCCGATCACATTTTCCCTTTTCCTTTTATCCCATGAGCACAAAGCTGAATTCCACACCCACTTGGAAGGGAAATCAACATATATCAGGCTGCTTACATCCGTATACAATTGATTAGCTCTTTGAACCATTCAATCAAATATGTTCTTTGGTTTCTATCACAACTAATCACATCACGCAAATCATCCTGATCATTGAATATCACATTGTTGTGCATTGGGAGATAGACATGAAACCTTTGTATATCAGGCTTTTCATCATGCAAATCATATCCCCAGCATGTCTCTAACGTAGACACGTACTGCGCATCTAAATATTGACTAATCTCATCAATAATCCCGTGTGAGTCTTACAACTTTATAGTAGCTCTATCATGTCCTTTGTATACATACTTATACAAATACTTTACGACATTAATAGTAAAGCATACTTCAATGTTAATATGGGCTTTGTACCTCATAGATAGAAAAGGGTTATATGGAATAACCCATCGACTATCCACCCTTTGATCATTTACCTCCTGTATGAAACTACCATCGTCTCTCCGCATGTAAGTTGGATATCCATTGTCATCAATGCTAGTAGTCTCGAAAAATTCTGAGGGTACCGATGTTTGCACCTCCCATTAACCATGCAAGGAGAGCGCATATTTAGTTCCCCACATGGTCCATGAATAGTACAATGACTAATTATAGTGTGCAACCCAGGAAACATCACCTTATCAAGAAGTTCAGCACATACCAACATATCATAGTGTGCAATCTCAACCGGTTTACTTCCACTTTCTAATATCAATAATATATGTGCATGTGGCAACCCTCTTTTTTGAAATTCAATAACAGAAACAAATCCCAAGGCCTTTCCAAATATTGCTTTTTTCACCAATAAGTGCATCATGTCCTTGTTTTTCTCATAAAAGACCCGAGCTGTCAAGTCAGGTCAATCTTGGGGAACCTGACCATGTAGTAAGGCATTGGTTATTTCATCCCACTTAGGATTGCAAGTGAAGGTAATAAACAGATCAGGTTTACCCATCTTCCTAACAATTGCCATTGAATCTTGGTACAATTGATGCATATATCTAGGCTCCTTAGTATATAAAGATGGTAGAACTACCCTGCGTCCAGCAATGCCCCCAGAGACACTATTGACCCCATCACTTGAATTAACCATATCTGCAAGACCTTGGTATACTTAAGCACGTAATGCTTTCTGATTATTGCATATCCATACTTATCTAAATTCTTCCATGCTATTATATGCATCAACGATGTACTGTTGCAATAGCCGACCACCGCATAGAAGGCAGGTATTTGTATCTTCCCTTATTTGTAGTCTATATGCATAATATTGCCATTGAGTTACGGTCTTTGTCTCCTCATTTGAACCTTGTCTGTTCCTACCATTGAGTGGAATTCCAACATGCCAACCATCCTCACCTCGAGGAAATAGAAGAACATATAATAGAGGCATATATGAACGGTGCAGGTTAGATATTTTTTTATAACACATGTGCATGACACTATTTGAATATAGCACATTTTTTTATAGCACATGTGCATGACACTATTTGAATATCTCTATGCCCCACATGTAAATTATCCCCTTGACCCGGCATGATAGCTGCTACCTCACTTCCTGTAGGAACTAAGTATTGCCTTGAAGTTTCAGTGATGACCATTCTCAGATCTGCATGTGGATTTGACTGCAACACTTATCTCATTATTTGAAGAGCACAGGCATACGGATTATATCCATACATCATTGTTTGCAACCTCGCAAGTACATTATGATTTAAAGAAGGCATCCCATGAAATCTATTCTCTAATTCATGCTCTATATCATACACATATAGTTGGGCAAATCGAGGAGCCGCATCTCGTGTTTCATCAGGTATTACAGAACCAACACGATGATAGGTGGTACCATGGATTCGAAAATTAAATACTCCTCCCCCCTAGAGAACTGATTATCCAAGTGAGCACCAAGTGAAACAAATGCCAAGGTATTATTGTAAGAGCGGATATTCTTTCTGTATTCCGTACATGTATTATCATTACCAAGTAGCAACTCAGCCAATGCAAGAGGTGGGTTTTCCAAAGGTAGCAAAGAGACATTCCCACTTGCACAGTAGTGTTTGCCTACATATTGTCTTAGCTTTCTTGATGCCTCACATTTCCAAATTAGTGTATTACAAAAATGGTACTTATAAGTAAGGGCTCCTAATAATGAGTGAAGAGTGTAATCTCCAGAATACACCACCATAGTTGCTAGGTGCTTAACATTCCGAGGAAATGAAAACGCATGCCTTATAGAGTGACATTTGGATTTAATATCTTTCACATTCCGAGGAAATGAAAACGCATGCCTTATAGAGTGACATTTGGATTTAATATCTTTCACATCACCAATGACACAACAAATAGAATGGAAATTGTCATCCACAGGCGACTCATTTAAATAAAATGAAAAAGAGCCTTGCTCTATATCTCTCTGTGGCTGTGCATTTCGACGTTCATTGATAGGTTCTTAAAGTACCATAGCATTGGCAATTGCTCTGTTTCTTGTGAGTAAGTGGATTCCACCATGGATTCCTCTATGTTTCTCTTCATTTTCAACCCTTCCAAATGTTCTAACTTCATTTTCATTAATGTAATTCATTAAATTAGCAACATTTTGTTTTCGAATGCAAGCCCTTATCCTTGAACAGTTACGGCGAGACACACGTGTTGCATCCAAAACTTGAAGCCGACGAACTTGGTTTAAACTCAAGTATAAACAGCTCCTAACCATCTTCAAATCTCCTTTAAAACACAAAATAGGGAATACTAACTTCCTTTTAAAACATTCTTAACTTCAAACACTAACATAATATTCTACTTCAATAACCATTATCACACATGTGACCCTGCTCCAAATAGACTCAGCTCAATAAGAATGTAATTCTTAGAGAAGTTTTTAATACATACATCAGTATAACGTATACAAACCATTTCCTAGATGAATAAGTGAGCATAGCATATACAATCCGTCTCTTACAAAGATAAAGGGTAATAACATATACGTATAATCACAGAGATATATAGATACAGAGAGAGAGACAGAGAGAGGAAATAGAAGTTGAGACATAATAAAAAAGTGTGAGAGAACAAAATAAGAGAGAAGTATTGAATTTGAGAAAATGGAAAATTCATACATACAGCCAAAAGAGAGCCAATTCTGCAAGTCGCAATACAATTTGTGCCTTGAGTAAAAACATCATTACTCTCACAAAAACCCTAGGCAACTACCCGAGCTTCTAACATACAACTCATCTTTTTCATAATAGCATTGAGTCGATTAACAGATATCTTAAGACTCAATACCTCTAAGCTTAAAGCACGTACTTGCTCTTTTAGAGAATCCACTTGTTCTTTACATTGCCCATTACATCGGCTTCCTTGACGTTCCCCAATTTCAACATGCATATTCTCCATGAAAGAAATCATGTCTAGTTGGTTAGCCTCCATCCGACCATTACTGTCAAGGACGCGGTGGAGATGATGAGACAACTTGTCTCTTAGCATATCTCCCCTTTGGCTGCCACTTCCACAGATCTCATCCCAAAGAGCTTTTAAGTACTCCTTTTGCAAACAACCTGATTTTTCTTAGTCTGCTCCCAAATGTCTGCAGTATTTTATAGACGTTTAGAGTTTGGTTGTCTGGATAGAGACCTTGACCTAGCAAGGTGTTTTGCAGCTCGAACATTCATCAACTCTGGTGGAGTATAGAAAGCTACTTCTTCATTGGAAGAATCCTTCGCACAGCTAGTACATCTCCTGAGTGGTTGTTATCATTTTGAATCTCC